>NW_028242834.1:45000-55000 GCF_964263255.1 Lissotriton vulgaris
CCCTCCTTGTTCCCTACGGACCCTTCATGATATATCGATCCTCATAAATCGATCAGTTTGTTCTTGTAACATTATATGTTCGTCTTTCTTTCTTTGACTGTTTGAGAGGCAACTGGAATGCTCAATGCAGGATGTGGCACACAGTCCACATATCGCTGGCCCACACTGCAGGCACAGGCAACAACTGAATACTATAACAAGGCCAATGCCTAGGAACGATAAGATCTTCCATCCCCAAGCTGTCAACGTAGTCCAGAACCAACCGGACCAAGTCCAGGTGCCTGGATTCTGATGTATCTGATTTGCAATTTTATGTAAACGGGTGATAGCTTGATAGACAGATGGTGCGTTTTGTGGAATGAAAACACAGCAACTTGACCCGATGACCTTACAAGCTCCACCTCTATCTGCCAAGATGACGTCAATCACAAGACGATTTTGAAGGACAACAGTCCGTATAGCAGACTGCTCCTCTGTTAAGTTACCTAGAGCGGAGGCAGTTTCGTTCACTACTGCTTCGAGTGTTCTCGTTAATCTGCGTATTAATTTACTGGTTTGGACAGGTCCTAGGAAGAAAAAGAATCCTTTATTGAAATCAGTGTACTGTTCCCATGCCGTTTCTGTGTAGTCGACAAGGGGAATATCTCTTTTGGGTCTATTCGGTGCTAGATTCGTATTTCTATGGTAATCAGGAGGAGCTAGGAAAACAGGTGGCAGAAGGAAGGCAATGTAACAGGTACCATCCCAATCTGGAGGCAAACGTATGTATGCGGTATGACCACAAACAAAATAGGAATGACTGGTAGCTTTAAAGGACGATTTACCATGGTCACTGAACTCGACCACAGTAGTGCATTTACTATGACCTACGTGTACTGAACCTTTCTTGCTAACACATAATTCACCTGTGACTGGTAACACTAACATATGGGGCAAAACTGGAGCAGTTTCAGATTCAACAGTGAGGATCATAAGGCTAATTGTGTAATTACCTAATCCATATACTTCATTTTCTAGATCAGTTCCTATTCGAGCGGGAAGTCCTTCTTGATCAGGATAACAGACGTTGAGCAGGACTAAGTTCAAGTTTCCCCAAACCCAGCCCCCATCGAAAACAGCAATATCAGGATCTAAAGAATTAATTATTTTAAACCATGCTCCACAGGAGCCATTGTGAGTGAATGGGTACGGAAAGAGGGGCAGAGCTCCCTTGTAATTCTGGTAGGGAGGGAGTCGGCCACATATCCAACAGTCTGTAGCATTATTTGTCTGATGGGAATGGTGTAACATACTAATGAATGTATTGTTGCGCAGCGCAAGTCTGTAAGAGAGTTCATGTGCAGGAAGTTCACTAAAAGTGTGTTCAGCAGAGACATTGTAAGCAGATTGTTCACGCCTGAAAATAGGCCAGTACATAGGAAGCAGAATGCTGGCAATAATAATTAGAATACTCAGAATAAACATGATTATTAGTGTCACTATGCAGTGACTACGAAGTGATTTGCAATATGTTCTTCTCTTTTCCTCTCTCTCTCTAACTCGATCTAGGGGATACATGTCAGAAACTATTTAACCGATTCACCTAAGGGAGGACTTAAACAATTAAACTGTCTGACTTGCTAGATCGAAGCTTCATTCGGTAAAGTTCTTGAGGAGTCTTTTCTCTTTTAGGCACAGTAACGTCTTGTGCTTCAACACAGTCTTTGGTGGGGGTGGACGAGTCAGAGTCCTGTTTCAGTCCGTTTTTTAGTTCATTGCATAGTTTGATGTGACTCGTGTGGACCCACCCCTTTCTCCCCTCGATTTTCACGGCGGTCCTAGTGGTAAGCAGAACGGTCTTTGGAGACTTCCAGCGGGGCTCCAGCGGACTTTTCCGGTCGAAATTCCGGACGACTACCAGGTCACCTGGGCGGACCTCATGCGCCTTTACATCGGTGTTGTCAGGGAAGGCTGCGGCAACCTGTGAACGACATGATTGGAGTGCAGACATCAAGGAGGCAAGGTAATCTGTCAACATGTTACAATCAATATCAGTGATCTTTTTCGGAACGGGCGTCCCCCACATATTCGGCGGTCTTCCAAAGACCACTTCGTACGGGGATAGCCCTGATCTCGAGTGGGCGACCATCCTCATGTAGAATAGTGCCACGGGCAGGGCGACTATCCAGTCGACCCCTTTTTCCTGACAGATCTTGGCAAGACGGATTTTTAGTGTCTGATTATGCCTTTCTACAAGGCCAGCTGCTTCGGGATGTCGGACACAGTGGAACCTCCACTGATATCCTAGCAAGAGGGAAACTTGTCTCATCAGCTCGGACGAGAACGGCTGTCCGTTGTCTGAATACACGACACGGGGCAAACCGTACCGTGGGAAGAATTCACGAACCAACTGTCTGGCAGTGGTCGGAGCAGTGTAGTCTGGGACTGGGTATGCTTCGGTCCAGCGGGACAGAGCACAAACAATTACAAGGACATACTTAAATCCTCTACAGCTATTCATCTGGATATAATCCATCTGGAGGACTTCAAAAGGGTGATCGGGAGGATGAAATCCACCTTGCTCAACAGGGACGCTTTTACCTGGATTGAACTGACAACAGATCATGCAAGTACGCACTTTCTGTTTTGCTGCTGCTCGTAAGTGTTTGTTGTACCAGAGATTCTGTAAACTGTCTAACATGGCTTTCTCTCCAAGATGGGCAGGACTATGTGCTGTATTTATCATGACTTGAACCATTGAGTCGGGGAGAAACCATATAGATTTTCCCTTCGTCACCCAACCTTGATCTGTCTGAATCCCTCCTAGTTCAGTCCATTTCTTTATCTCCTCTGGAGTAGCATGTGTCTGGATGTCAATTACGTCTAGGGCGGGATCTCTAACTGCCATACACTGGGTCTGGACTATTGTCTTTGTCACATCAGTAGTCTGGGTGTAAGTCAATGCTGTATGTTTTGCTGTCTGGTCTGCCAGGTCGTTACCCTGGGAAACAGAATCTGTGACTTTAGTATGTGCCTTACACTTCATGACTGATATGCCCGAGGGCAAATGTATTGCTTCTAACAGTGCTTGAATGAGGGGGCCATGTTGTATCTTGGCCCCATGGGAAGTCAGAAAACCTCGTTCTTGCCAGAGGACTCCGAAGTCGTGTACAACTCCGAAGGCATAGCGGGAATCTGTGTATATGTTAACATTTCTGTTCTTGGCTAGAATACAGGCTCGAGTCAGAGCGATGAGCTCTGCTGCTTGAGCAGACAGGGTGTCAATACGATGTGTTTCTTTAATTTCAGTTTCAGTGGTCACGGCGTACGCGGCCACTAATTCTCCTGTACTTGTTCTCATGCATGAACCGTCCACATAAAGTGTCAGGTCTGGATTTGTCAATGGGACATCTGTTAAGTCTCGTCTAGGCTTAGTTACTGCATTAATTATTTCTATACAATCATGCGGAGCTGGATCTGTCATAACTGTAGGTAACAGTGTTGCGGGGTTCAGGATGCTGCAACGTCTGATTTCTATGTGTGGCTGGAATAGTGTTAATTCATAACCTGTCAGTCGTGCTATAGTTAAGTGTTGAGTCTGGGTTCTGTTTAACAAAACCTCTACAGAATGTGGTACTTGAACTGTTAACTGATGACCTAAAACAATTGAATCACTTTGTCTTATTGCTAACGCTGTTGCTGCTACTGACTTTAAGCACGCAGGGAGTGCTTGAGCTACTGAATCCAATGTACTAGAAAAATAAGCACAAGGCTTATGTGAACCTGCTTGGTCTTGAGTGAGGACAGACAACGCTGTGCCATCACGTTCTGTAACAAAAAGTGTAAACGGTTTGCTGTAACATGGTGTCGCTAAAACTGGTGCTTGGCATAAAACTTTCTTTAATTCTTCAAAAGCTTGTGTGTGTTCCTGAGTCCAAGGGAGGACAGTCGAAGTCGCTGCCTCCTGTGTCGTTAACTGGATGAGTGGTTTAGCTAGAAATGCATACTGGGGAATCCATTGTCTGCAGTACGAGGTGAGGCCTATGAAGGCCCGCACTTCCTTTTGTGTCTTGGGTTGCGGCATGTTCACAATTAACTGAATGCGATCGGGAGTGAGCTGTCTCCCCACTTTGGACAGCAAGTGACCCAAGTACACAACTTGCTGAACACAGAATTGTAGCTTCGAAGGAGACACCTTGTGTCCCTTGTCGGCCAGGAAATGTAAAACTGTCAGTGATGCTTTTTCACATTCGGGCTCACTTCGTGCGGTGATCAGCAGATCATCGACGTATTGTAGTAAAGCGGTGTCAACTGGCATTTGAATACAATCTAGTTGTCTTTTCAGTGCTTGACTATAGATGCTGGGGCTTTCTGTGAATCCTTGAGGTGCGCGCGAAAATTTGAAACTGCGTCCATTTAAACAGAATCCGAAGAGATATTGGCTCTCTGGATCAATAGGCACGCTGAAGAAGGCGTTCTTGAGATCAATTACAGTAAAGAACGTTGCTTCTGAATCAATAGCAGTCAATAGAGATGATATATCGGGGACCACAGGATACTGTGGGATAATGCATTTATTCAATTCTCGGAGATCAATCACCAGCCGATATACTGGCGGTGCATTGGGATCAGTACGTTTAAGAATCGGAATGATGGGTGAATTACAGATATTGGAGTCGGTCTCGACGACCACTCCTTGGGCAATGAGCTCTTCAATGATTTTCAGTAAAGCCGCTACAGCATCGGGTGGTAACTTGTATTGTCTGATTCTGGGTAATACAACACCTGCCTTGAGGGTAACGCGGTATGGTGTAATGTGCATACATCCTACATCAGTTGGGCCTTTTGCCCACAAGTAATCAGGTACATTTTTCAATCTGACGTCAAACTCACGAAGGACGTAATGACCCTTGAAATCCCGCAGAAAGAGTCTAACTCCCTCCGGGGAGCAGCATATTATAGCCCCTAGAGCCTTCAGTGTTTTAATTCCTAACAGATTTTCCGGACATGATTTTGTTAGTAACAGGTCTGTAACACGTGATAATGGACCCACAGCCAGGGGAACTGGTTCTGATACTTCATTTACAATAGGTTGTCCTGAAAAACCAAGGGAAACATTTTGTGAGCCTGAGAGGGGTGCCCCTGGAACTTCGTCATGACTTATTGTAGTGCGACTTGCCCCTGTGTCAATTAAAAACTTTCTATCTTTCCCCAATACTTGACTGTGTACATAAGGACCTTCTTGATCTACAGGAATCTCGATAAGAGGCAAGCCACCTTCCCTCTCTAGGCTGTTTCATGTATATCGGGAATATTCGGGGTAAGCAGACTGGGCATACTGGTACATCTGTTGTGAGACTTGCTGAGTTGCAGCAATGGGCTGTGGCTGTGGTACTGCTACGGTCTGTGCTGTCTGTGCGGATGCATGCATGGGCTGTGTATTCTGTGTAGACTGATGCTGGTTATGGTCTTGTCTAGGCGGATGCGGTCTCTCTTTAGTTTTACCTGTCGCTATGTTATGTTTCAGAACTGCACATTCGTGTACGTAGTGACCTGGCTGCTTGCAATAATTGCATGTCCCTTTAACAGGAGCTGCAGCGTGACTTGTCTGGGTCGTACCTTTCCTGTGACTGTCGGATGGGACCGTCTGGGCTACTAACATTTTCATTTTCGTGTCTTTCATGCGCTTCTGTTCCTGATCTTGTTCTTCCCTAATTCTATTCTGGTGATATTGTAACATTTGTAACATCTGGGATGGCGTATTTGCTTGCCATGTACTCTCGACTTTATACACTCTATTTTTAACTAACGGTAGGGAATTCTCTACTAACTTTGATACGAAAAGATGTGGGTACGACTCGCTACTTGGCTGGAGGCCACTATTGATAATAAAACATTTCTCGAATCTTGAATAAAAGTCGCTAGTATCTTCATCATGTTTCTGTTTACAGGACGAGATTGCATCCCAATCCTCCTTTCTAGTTGTCAATAATCTGGGCAGGACCTGTACTATCAAACCTGGTAATGCTTTAGTTTTGTCCCCAAGGCCTAACCCTGGAACCCGTTTTTTCTCTTCGTCTTCTATTTCTGCCCAGGCAATCTTTGCGTCTCCCACCTCCCAGTCCTTTTCCTTTAATTTCTCGAATATACCCGTAGGCAATAATACTTTCAACATTTTCATGATATCATCATATGTGTAGTCCCCCATCAGTAACATGTCTTTGAGCTCTCTATGAAAACCTGCAGGGTCTTTATCATGGCACGGTACTAATTTCTTCATTTCTAACAGTTCTAATTTAGTTAGAGGCGTGTGTACATACACGCGTTTCAAAATTTTATCCTCACCCATAACAGGGTGCACTTCCCGTAAGGGGTTCTGACTTTCAATACCACCCCCGCACTGCATATGGTACATTTTCCTTTCTGGAGGTGGGGCGGGAACATATTCAGGACTTACAAAGGTGTCATATCTGCGTCGTTGTTCTAGAATTATTTGAACTAATTTAGTGCTTAGGCCTCTCCATCTATCCATCAGTAGTGCTTCTAGTGTCTCATGTAAGGGACCTGGATCGGAATAATGTTTTCTGTACTTAATGAGAAGGTGCTGAATCATATATATACCTGCTAATTTCTGTTCGTCGGGGGAGAGGTTCAGAAATGTCTGTGCTACGGTGTCATCATTATATATGTCTGCATTTTCGGCCCATGATACCGCTGATCGGGCTAATTCTTGTTCATCCATAGAATTGAGTACATGGTACCCAACTCGATCTCGAAGCCGTTTATCAGTTTCCTGGAACTGATGTTCAGCAGAATTCGGATTCGTTAAGGCAGAGAAGAAAACTCTCTTGCTTTCTGGACGGATACCCTTCCTAAGATAAGTTCCCTTACCTACATATGCTATAGTGCTTGTAGTTGGTTCTGGTTCTTCAGATTCTTCTTCCTCCTCGGAGGGAGCCTTTTCTTTCTCTTTCTCGTGTACTGCTATCACTGCTTTCTTAATCTTTTTATACATGGCCTCTATGCAGTTTTGTCTGTCATGTTTTCCGTCGGCTATATTTTGACCCCACTTGTTCAATGCATCTAATTCACTCTGCTCTGTTCCGGGCCTGTCTCGTTCTCTTATTAGACAATTTATGAAAAATCGTAGTATCAGTGCTTGCATGGTAACTTTCTGTTTCTCCAGGGCATCCTTAATACTGTCGGGGTCCTTTCCCGTTTGAACGAACTCATATATTCTATCTAGGTGCTCCTTCATTCCTGCATAACATAACAAACTATCAGTAGCAGATCTTAACCGTAAAGACGCTAATATCATTAAGTCGTCCTGTCCAGGTTCTGGATCATATCTACAAACTGACATATTCTCTTTTAGTGCATCAAGACGGGATGAATTAGAAGAACGGGGGGATCTGTGCGTAAAAGGACTCTGCATACCTCTGAGATTTAATCTGTGAGTCGGTGGCGGGGTCTGGAGACCCGCGGTCGCACCTCCTGAAGCGGAAACTTGGGCATTATCTCTGTGTGTAGTCAGTATCTGAATTTGTCTTTTAGTAGGATCTGATTGAAGTGGTTTCGGCAGATCAGTTTTAGGTGAGGGAAGTGGCGGAGCTGGCGGAACGGGACTAGTCTTTTTCGGTGTCGGCTGAGAGTGATCTTGGGGGGCAGTACCACCCCCGGCCCTGTCAGTAGGCAGGGCACGAACAGGCAGATTGGTGTAAGCTGGCGCTACATCTTCGAGATATGAATTTAGGAATATGTCTTTAGTAGTCTTATGCATTACTTTAGTTGGAACTAATGGTGACGGCAAATTTTTCGGTATTTCTGAAATGGCGTCAGGGGTACCATCGGCCAAAAGATACATGTTGTTCACTTTGCCATTTAGGATACGATCTATTTGTTCTACTTTTACTCGAATTCCCTCAGTAACTAATTCGTTTTCTTGGGCCTTTTCTGATTCTTTAAGCCTGTCTTCTCTACGGAGTGCTCTATCAGCACGCTTACGTGATTCCTTACGCCAAAATTCTATGGCGTCTTTCTGAGATTGTCTAGCTTTCTTTTTCCGTAATATTTCTTCTACCTTTATGATGCACTCGGCATCCCATGTTCCGTTAACTGGCCATCGGTATCTTTCCTCTAGGTGCTTGGTATAATCTGTCCATAACTCTAGATACAAGATGGCGTCTATGCCATGCTTATTATACATGAAATTACCTGGAGTGTCCCTAGGGGGGATTGGAATCTCTTCCTCTAACATCCCTTTCCTAGTTCCTATCTGCTTTAATTTGTTAAAAAACGGCATTGTGCCTACTTGATACTGAAACGCTTGATCCTTAATACTTAATTAGCATGTAACTATTTAAACAAGAAAACGCAATAATGCACAAAAACAATCACATTCATACCACGACATTAATCACATGAAACATTTAAAGACATAGCTAACTTCCCCCTACTCTGAATGTACCGCTCAACGATACAGATACACTGCTGTAACAGTGCAGAAATTCGGAATACTTTATATACTGCTAAACAGTACAGATACACTGCCTAAAAACAGTGCAGACCGGACTTGCGTACCCAAACCCGTCTAGATACGACCCAGCAATGGTACTCACCGGGAAGCACGGAAAACAGAAGGCCTCGGGAAACTCGACTGGACTCGACTCGGAAAACTTCGGAAAACTTCGGAAAACTTCGGAAAACTGGTGGGCCTCTTCACACCTCGGACCTTGCTTCCTTCGGCTGGGCTCTGGTCGGGATCCTCCGCACTCCTCACCGCCTCGTCTGGGCACTGATCGCAGTCTTCGTCACCTCCGTGTGTCAGAGGGGGATGCAGGAAATCCTGCCAGTACACGTGTTGTCCGTCTAACTGATGGCAGGGGACACGGATTGCAACGCACCTTCCGGCGCGTGAGGTGGGGGAGGGGTCCCTATTCGGGCGCCAAAATGATGTAAATAATTAATTTACTCTCTTAATTTCTATGCAGGTAAGTACTTAATCAATAATAACTCAATCGGAAAGAAGGAAAACAGAGTCCGTGGTGTAAGAGTTTCTAAGGGTTTTATTCCTCATAAAGGAATCAGGATATCATGTTCTGACCACCACACAGGGTGTCAGAAGGGATAGATGAGCGCGCCGTCGTTTATTGACAATACATAGCTTATATACTTGATTTACATCATAATGTTCAATGTAAGAGGCGTAACAGCTGAGAGAAGACAAGATAACAGTATACACGTGGTGCTAGTACATCATCAAGAGGCGTAAACTAGGCGTGTGTGCTAGAAACGTCACTGATAGGTGACGCAAGTGGGTGGCACCAAGGGGTGGTGCTAACAGAATGTTGCAATGTCAGCAGAAATCGGAAGCTTGGATGCGCGCGCAGCTGCATGACGTGTGATAGACGGGGTGCAGGGGACTTGACATTTACACTGGCGGAAAGAGACAGAAGTCTGGCATGTCAGATCAACTTGTGCTTCTATCATATCCGATATCTGATGTTTAGGAACTAAGCTATCTGGGCAGAAAGGTCTCCAGAGCAGAAGCTATTCTATACTTGCTGTGAGTGCGTGTATAAGCGCCTGAGTGTCTGTATGAGAAGCGTGGGGGCATGGGGCCTTCCATGGAAGCATGGCAACAGAGGCTATGAATTACTTGCATAAAGACAGGTCGGCCCTTTAGCCCTGTAGCTGAGGAAGGATGTTTACTGAAGCTAGCAGGCCGGAATGTATCTTCGGGGAGGAAAACAGATAACTCGAAGGTTATAGTCAATCTTGGCAGGCAGCAGGCTGAGCTGAGCACGGAGGGCCGCGCTAGAAGTAAGTCAGAGTTCACGGGTACGGGGGCTGCTTGGGCAGAGGCCCTCCCAGTCAGAAGCCAGAAAAGAGGCTCGGTGGCAGAGATTCAGGGCCTACTTTCTGCCAGGCTGAAAAACGTAGGAGTACACTTCAAAAAGACGTTGGCATAGCATACTTAGGAACGGACCATCAAACCCATTCATGGTGGGTCTGAAAGAGG